>NC_074709.1:24032704-24072818 GCF_024334085.1 Lutzomyia longipalpis
AAGCCGTGGCTTTTAACGCAGAGTACCCAAAATCTTGTTCAAGACCTCCAAGAGTCCAAAATTCGTCATCACAAGAAGCTTGTCTTGAAATAAAAAAAAATTATAGGTATCTTGTCCACAATCAATAATATTCTTATAACGGAACTGTTAAAATGCTATATACAAAACTTATGTTTTGACGCTCAAGCCTCTCCTTCAAGAAAGTCTTCTCGTGTCTCTAGTTTGCAAAATCACTTTTAGGATTGCAAATTTTATTTTTATTATTTTAAAATATAGTGTGAGAAATTTGACAAAATTTTGAGATAAGCCATAAAATAACAATACCCTCGCGCTTCTTCACAAAAATGTGGTTCAACAGCTTTGTTGAGGAATATTATTTTGCAAAAAATTACGCATTCACATCACATGGTGGCGTTGATTTAAATTAAAGCCAAGCTGAATTTCATTATAAAAACTTTTAAAAGAAATGTGTTGCACATTCTCTAAATTCTCCTATTTTTAAAAATAGCTTTCAAATTGAAATGAGAAGACCATGGAGTGACTTTTTTTTCTTCATTCAAAAAGTCCACTCTTTTCGGGTTACCCTAAAATGTCACTTGCGTGAGAATTTGCAAAGTCTCAGCCTCTGGCTCAATGTGATCTTGCAGATTTTTGGTATGCCTTTTGCATAGCTCGCACTTTGCTGATTTTGTAATCTATATGGAATCTGTGGTCATAATCAATCGATTGTGAAAGTTTTAAAGAGAATTCTTTAATTTTTCAAAGAATTTTCAAAGTAAATCTGGAATATTTCTTTTAATTTTCCTTCAATATTTCTTTAGAAAATTATATATTTGATAAAGGAGTTAACCCGTTTTTTGTTAATGATCAGGATTTGAATTGAAAAAAAAATCTTTCTTCTTTCCAAACTAGTGTTTATGGTTTAATGATCAAAATCATTTGAAAAAGATCCACAAAAATTTGAATATGTTTTTGAATAAAACGTTCTAAAATATAAATAGTGACGTCATAATTGTATTTTGGTCACTTTTATAAAAAATACTTTGTCAAAAATCACCGACGAACCATTTGAATGAACGCAAATGGTTCATTTAATTAAAGGGAGAAAAAGCCTACCTAATGATGACGTAATTATTTACATTTTTGCGAATTTTTGCCGGTTTTTCTTAGCTGATCTTAGGGAAAAATTAAAAGTCTCTTTGATGATTTTTTTTTAAATTCTTTCTTGAATTTCTGCACGATTACGTGATTCTCAATCGCTTCCTCGAAGAAGGAGTTTTGTCATATAAAATGGGTAAACTCCTTTTATTATTTTTATGACCTAAACTCTCGAGAGGAACATTATTGCTTCTTTGACCAAAATTAACTAAAATTGTGTAAACAATCCATAGAAAATGTTAGCACATCCATAAAAGTTCCAAATCAAGAAATGTTAAAATAAATCGTAATTCTATTCTAAAATTTATTTGTTCCTGAGGAAAGGGACAAAGTTCTTTAAAGAAGAAGAACTATTAAATAAAAAGAAAGTAAATTCCTCGTTGATCTTATCCATTTTATTACTTAATTTTATACAGAACAATTAAAATTTTCTTAATTATTTAAAATGTAATTAAAATGAGCACTATTTAAAAAAAAACTTCAACCAAAAAAAATCTACAGAAGACAACATTCACAGAAAATAGGGAAAATAGTAAATGATTTTGCAGAGTAAGTGTACCACGCTGTACATTCACTTTATTCATTAATGCAAGTGTACAGCGAATTCTCTTTACTTTTTATTTTATCTCGTGTTTGCAGAGACATATATTGTGATATGGCCCAGGAAGCTGATGATGTAAATTATGTGTGCCAAATGATTGATGGCAATCAATTTCAAGAAAAATTTGCTAAGCAATTTCAAGAACGTGTTGGGAGACTTCATTATCCATCCAATGCGATTAGAGGCCAAGCTGCGTTGAGGGATTAATTGGTGAATTCCAATCGAGACGCCGCCATGCCAAAACCGCGTGTGTGAGGTGAAAGAGTCAAAGTGAGGAAACTTCTTGTGGTTCGATGCTTTTTCATGGTCAACACAACTCATGGGACTTTTGTGTGCGTTTTCTTGCTGCTCTGGTTCTTCGTGCACCTTCTTTTCCACGTTAACATTTTTTTTTCGGCGGGGGACTGGTATATGGAGGGACCCGGTAGGCTGGTTGCGGGTCGATCCGTGAGCGTGGCGCAGAGGGGAGTGGGGGGATGAGGGAGCGGAAAAGAAAAATCCAAAGGCAGCTCGAGTGAATTTCTTGGACGAAAATTTGGGTATAAAAGCACACGGCACATGGGGCAGAGTCATCAGTCAAACAGTTGAGTTCGGTCTCATAGAAATTCAGCACAGACCTCTTTAAAACAAAAACAAATCAAAATGTTCAAATTGGTGAGTTCTTCGTGAATTTTCTTTTGTGATCAAAGAAGGATTTTTTTTTGAAAATCTTGAGGATTTGCAAGGATTTTAAGTGAAGTGTAGCAGAGGGATTAATGTGAAATGTATTTTTTCTGTGATTGTTTTAGGTGGTGTTGTCTGCTATCCTGGCCGTTGCCGTCGCTGCCCCATCTGGAGTCTCCCACTATGCTGCCCCCATCCTCACCAAAGCCGTCCACTATGCCGAACCCCTCCACGCCACGGTGGTGAAGCCCGAGCTGGAGCGCCGCACATACGTCGAGGTTGAGCCCCAGGTGCACGTTGTGGACACCCCAGTGGTGAAGAAGGTTGCCGATGTTGTTGAGCACATCCCAACTGCTGTGTCCCACCAGAGCTCCACCATTGTCCACAACACCGAGCGCATTGCTCACCCCATCCTTGCTCACGGATACGAGAAGACCATCGTCGAGGGTGCCCCACTCGTCAAGACCTACCATGAGGATACCCCAGTCCTCAAGACCTACACCGCTCCCATTGGTTATGCTCACCACTACGAACCCCATCTCTACTCCCACGCCTACGCCTACACTGCCCCACACGCCTACGCCCACACCTATGCCGCCCCAGCCCTCCGCTACGGATGGTAATTCAGCAGCGATGGTCCCACTCATCGTCCCCATCGACTGATGATACGTTCATCCACGCCGCTTTCTATTGTTCACATTCCCCACCAAAACTGCCAATTCTGCTGAATGTGAAAGATTAGAATGATTCGGTGCTCAATAAATTATTGAACGAACAATTTACAAAATGAAACATTTCTTTTATTTCTCTCCAATAAATTCTTCGATGCTCCACTTTCAACCCTCCCCACTGTACTTGACCCACAATTTGACCTAAACCATCCAATAAATTCCGCATAACAAATTGCCCAAGATCATGTATGCTGAACCAATGCGGAGGGTCATGTAAATTCACTCCAAGAAACCCCAATGAGAGTTACCGAATAAGTGAAACGACGTATTTTAATTTTCAACGCAATTTGTTGGGTTTTTGGTGTCACAAATATACGGTGGTAAAGCAAAGTTCAAACTCCTTGACCAATAAAAGAGACAAGAGAAAAAATTAAGTTGTGCAGTCTTTCATTTTAATGCAAAGTAGTCACATTATAATGCGGAATTACACAAGTATTTATATGCAATTTCACTCTGTGACTGACTCACTATGGGTCAGATTGCAAACTTAATATGCTGAAGAGATATACAAACATTAAATTCAAATATTTTTTTCATTAAACTAAAATTCAAAGGTAAATTCAAAGCTATTTATTATATATTTTTAAGTGGAGGCGCCAGGTAGTTCTTATGTATCTTCTTCCATCGTTATCTATCGATGTTTTATTTAGTCAACAATTTAACAAAAAAACTGACAATGTTTTGTAGATAGTTTATGATCTAATTTTGTCTTTAAGTTCTGTAGAAAATATTTTAATTCAATAAATTAAAATATAAAGCTTCTAAAGCTTCAAGTTTTCGAGTCAAAGCGAGCTGTTTGTGTATAGAAAAAGTGCCCTGATTAGGTATTAATTAAATCATCTCCTTGAAATATGTTTTATGCGCTTCTATTTTAATTTCCATTCTTAACCAGTTGACACACCTTCTCCATCTAAGTGTGAGTATCTGTATCAAACAATATTCTGCCTCCATAGTAGACAAGTCATGAAGTCTGTAATATTGTTACGTGGAATAAATTAATAAAATTGAATATCAAATTAATAAAATATATTTTATGAGATATTTTGAGTACAAAATTACAGCTGCAATATAGTCCCTCCCAATTTTAGATTTTATGAAAATTATTTGTTTGAATTAATAAATTTTCTTGTCTTCATTGCGTTGATGTCTATTTTACCCATTTTAGCACCACGTTTAGCTATTAATTACTGTGAAGGCTCAATAAATCTACTAAATTATGTGTTACTCTTTGCTTTTGCTACTGATCCTGCCACTACCTTATATGTATGACTTAATTATACTTCTGCCACATATAAATCTTAATCTCTCCATCAAACACTACAACATAATCTCAAGGTATGAAGCACCATCCATGTTGATGCGTAGTCGAAAAAATTTAAATATACCAACCAATTCTTTGGGTGTCACGTCTTCCACAACAGTGGCAGCAATTGCAGTAAATCACGAATACAAAAGAAAAGATCATGTTGAAAATCTTCAACCTCTTTTGCATCACCACACAGCATCGCTTAAGAAATAAAACAAGTTGATTCGGTGGACGCGATTTGTGAGAAACAAACGTGCATTTTTACAAATGAACGAATAAATTATAACCTTGTAATCAAATTAATTTTCACATATGAGTGTCACCCATGAAAGTGGATCAGTTGCAAAATTCATCAATTGTGAGCAATTTCAGTTAACATCAAAAGTTTAGGCTCAAGTAAAATTCAACCATCGCGAAATGATATTCCAATGACAAAGTCCTCCGCACATTCGTCTCGAATTTGATCTTTTTGTTTTTCTTTGCTCTATACTTCCATCGCGGCAGCAAAACAATGAGCCATTGCATTGCCGCACACAGATTTAATGAAGAAATACAATGTTAGCTAATTGAACTGACATTTTTTACTGAAATTGAAATTAAGGAGTTTATTCATTTTTTTTTTGGTTTAACGGAAAATTTCTTCAAATTGAAATAAACGAATCATAATCATTTTTTTTAGAAAGAACCAACGTCTTGGAGTTAAATAAAATTAATTGTTGCTCCTTGAAATAATAGGTTTTATTTGGCTAATCCCGATTTCTTAAGCCACGCTTAAGTGTTTTCAAGCGAGGATTTGCTTAATTAAGTTAAGTTTTAAGGATTTGAGTTTAAGTTTTGAGAATCAAGCTTAATTTTTTAAGCTTTTAGTAAGCATTAAGTTTTCTTATACCTGACTTTCATTTTATTTTCAAACTAAACTTTTTTTTTAAGCTAGGCCAGAAATGAATACATTCTTTTGCCTTCTGATAAAAAAAAATAATTTCTTAATGAATTTTCCTTTAATCAATTATACTGGAGAGATTAGCAATTCAATCATTTAACAGTGTGGAATGATAAATTCTTGCAGGTGAATGGATGAATTTAATTGTTGATCTATTCGCGCAATTGAGCACATAGGAATGCCACCGCATGAGTTGTGGCTTCTCTGGGGCCTTAATAAGGCCTTCTGGATCCCCAAGTGTTGGTTGACTGTGGCGGATGTGTGTTGGATGGCAGGCAACACCACAATGGACGTGGTACGACCTGAAAACTAATCCACGAGAAGGTACTACCATGATCTGTGAGCTACAACACCACAAGGTCACTCTCCGTGACAAGATTCTTATGTTACAACAAAACAAGAAGGCACTTTTCTGTCCAGACGCTATTTAATGCCTGCTGGAGGAGCAACTTACAAGTTTCCATTTTTATTAATTCTCTTCCAGCCATTCTCGTTTGTTGAGTTCCTCACATTTAAACCGAAGCACTTAATTTCGCACTTTTTGCCGCTCTTTTTATTAGGCAATGAAAATTCTTTGCAAAGTCTTTTAAAGGAGAGAAATATCAAGCTAAAATATTCTATTCTTTTAGATATCACACGAAATTAAGGAGATTGAGAAGAAAAATGGATAAAGCTGTCTAGTTGAACAAGTTTTATTCATGAATTTTGTGAAATAATTTCAAACTTTTGTGAGAGTTTTTTTCTTAAGATTGTAGCGTATGAAAAGGGTCTTCATAAATTTGAGCCAAAAAAAAATGAAAGAAAAATTTAAATTTCACTCATACAGAAAATTATATTTACAATATTTTCAATAAAATTTTTATACAATAATCCACGCGGTTTGTGATTAATAAAATATAAAATTGGGCGCCAGATCACCCGAAATGGTGATCCCGCGTGGGAAAATAAAGAAAATCCATTGAAATTACTTACATATGTACAATATAGGAGCAAAATGAGAGATAATTACAAAATTCACTTGAAAATTATATAATACAAAAATTAAATACTCCACAACCCATTTTGCTGCCTATCTGGTCGACGGTCGTCAGGGAAGAGAGTGAGAGATGTTCCAATTCCCAGCTGGAACCCTCAGAAATTCAAAAATTGATTGTGGCGGGGATACAGGGTGCAACAATATCTAATACTTAAAAAAAAAAAAGAAAAAAGAGAAAAAGAAAAAAGAGTCTTGACTTGGGGAAAAAAGAATAGGAAATATAGGATAAAGGAAAGGAAATTCAATTGCACTCTCTGAAAATCCTACCCGATATTACACCATAATATCCATAAAAAAAAAATAAAAAAGAAAATCATCAAATTGTTTTAGATCTAGAACTTCATTAGAATAAATAAAAACAAAAAAAAATCATCAAGGAGAATATTTCATCTGCATATTCTTAAAACTATGAAAGGAGAAATAAAAATTATAGGAGAAATAGTACACGGGGGAGAAAACTCATTGTGCGTCCACTCTGAAAGTTCTACCCCATATTCAACTATTAACACCCACTTAAGGAAGATGGAAGAAATAAAAAATATTACGAATTCTTTTTTATAAGAAAAATCGTAGAAAAAAGATGTCTTAAATTGCACTTAAATGATCGAAGATAAAGAAATACATCCGAAGGCGATACTCTACTTGACAATATCCCCGTAGCAATGATCCTGCTTCCAAACTATCCCCTCACCGCATTCCCCTGGGAAAATGGTTTTCCATTATTCCCTGTTTGGCTCCTACGCTACTCCGTCTTTGTGCCATGTACTGTGGTGCGGCGACCAATATTCAATATACACAAAATTATGCCGATCTTGCCTGCATAGCCTCGCCCAGCGAAATAGCATATGCAGCTATGGCTGCGGAGGGTTAGGAATTTAGCCAGTGGCCATAATCGATACCACGGTGAAATGCGTTAAGTGGAAAAATTTGAAAACGAGCAATACCACAGAAATACGGTAGTCAAATAAAATATACTTTATCGTATGTAGATCCGTATGTCCGACACTCAAGATAAATTTAAGAAAAATAAAAATAATAATAAATATTTAAGATATTAAATCCAATCAAGAAAATAAGAAATTCTCCCCGCATAGAAACTGCTCAAGATCACAAATGCAGATCAAAAATATTTCTCGCCGGCCAAACGAGGGACTGTGAATTTGGGAAAGGAACATCCAAATCGACAGAACGTAAACTTGGGAAAAGAACATCCAAATCTACAAATTAGATCATACCATTCATAAAATTGATCTTGAAAAATCAGAAAAATATCCAGCGAATGAGAAATTAAATTTAAATTAATTTGATCTAAAATCTTTTGTGTGTTTCATAATCCTTCCAAGTAGGATCGTGTATGTTTTGCATAATATTTACATAATTAACAGTCTCAATCATTTATGGCTCTCAATAGCATGAGGAAAAATCGGTTTGGATTCCTTAATAAGTGCTCTAAAGGCAGAAAATCTATCTCCAATTGACTTTTTGTACTCTGCCATTGTAAAAATGTTGAGAAAGGAAAAATATTTATGAGGAAAAGAGAAAAAATTAGGGAATTGGATGAAATAAAAAATGTAGAGAGGAAGAATTATAAGACTCCAAGATATAAAAATAGTAAAGAGCAATTAAGAGAGAAACATAGATTGGATATCGATGTAGAGCAAAATAGAGTAGAGTATAGAGTTGCGTAGAGAAATTACGCAGAGAGGGAAAAATAATACTTGCTAGAGCGCTCTAGATCAAGAGACAAGCTGTAACAAAAATCCTCTCACTCTCTTACTCATTTGCTTTACTCTCTCAAAAAGAAATTAATTGAGAATAATGTTCGATTGTGAGAGAGCAATCGAAACCGGTTTGAAAACGGAAATTTTAGATAAGAAAATAATTTTGTGCTGCAAAATGCACAAAAATTTAATTCAAAATGAAAAATTATTAAAATTCAAAAATTTGCCTGCTAGCGAAGGCGGAAAAAAGCATGAAAATTATGGTGGTTAAAGCCTCTAGTTGGGCGCCAAATGTTACGATTAAAAATCCCATGATTGTGGAAAAT
This sequence comes from Lutzomyia longipalpis, assembly GCF_024334085.1. Classification (NCBI taxonomy): domain Eukaryota; kingdom Metazoa; phylum Arthropoda; class Insecta; order Diptera; family Psychodidae; genus Lutzomyia; species Lutzomyia longipalpis. The sequence continues at coordinate 24,041,187 of NC_074709.1, forward strand.
CGAGAAAATTAGGAAAATTAACAAAAAATTGAATTTCCACTTATATACAATTTATTTACAATAATTCAAAGAATAATTTTACAAATATTTCCACGCGGTTTATAATTGAAAAATATAAAAATTGGGCGCCAGATCACCCTAATATGGTGATCCCGCGTGGGAAAATAAAGAAAATGTGGAAAATAACTTACATATTTACAAATTTGCAGCAAAAGGAAAATTATATACAATATTTCACTTAAAATTAAAAAAGTTCAAAATTCAAAACTCCACAATCCATTTTGCTGCCAATCTCAATGACGGTCGTCAGGGAAGAGAGTGAGAGATGTTCCAATTCCCAGCTGGAACCCTCAGAAATTCAAAAATTGATTGTGGCGGGGATACAGGGTGCAACAAGATTCTGGTTCAAGAATTTAACACCAAGAAGTTGCTTAGAAAAAAAAAATTGAACAACCGAATATTAAAGAAACTTTATAAAAAAAAAACGATAAAATATGCATAAAATCAATTTTTTTTTAAATTGTGGGTGAGAATTTTCATCACCCACATTACTTTGAATTCCGGTCAATTTTTTGCTGACAGCCTACATTACTTTATGATTATGGTCTTCAAATATTTATGAGCATATATTGCAAATGAGTACCTATATCATAAAAAAAATCCAAATACTTCATGGCAACATTTATTAAGCTTCATTACAAAAGCTCTTTTTTGAAAATTAACTCATAAACCTTGCAAAAAAATAATTTTTGCAAGAGAAAATTATATTTTTTAGCCAAATACAATTGAATTTATTGCACCAAAACCGCATCGAAAAAAAAAAAACATAATAGGGAAAATATAGGTATAAACTGTGCTGATATAATTTCCATTAAAAGCCAGCTTCGACAGAGCTTTATTCCACCCACGGGTAGCGACAACACAATAAAATTGTCTCTATAGCTCGTAAAAAAATAAAACTCGTGATTTAATTGCCCGGAATTAACATTTTCTTGAGAATTAATTTTTTTCTCATGCCTTAGTCTGAAGTGCTCTAAATAATTCATCGCGAAAGGCATCATTCGCTTTATGATTTTTTCTCCAAAAAAAAATAATAAAGGAGAAATTCGCGCAGACTTGATATTGCAACATGATTCAAATTAAAATCATCTTTAAAGTGATAATTTCAACGCGCATAATATCCATAAACATAGCCGCAATATCGCTTAAGAAATTAAATGATATCATCATGCAATTAGCAAGTTCAAAATGCTCACACAGCGGAGAAGATATATTTTGAGGAGTCAATTTATCGCCTCTTAAACGAAGATAAATTACGTACCATTATTGCGTAAATTAATAAGCGTTGAACTTTGTTGTTTAGCCAGTTTTATTTTAATGACTATCATTTATGTTGGTATGAGCAAAAAAACAAACAATCATGAGTTAGAAGGTGTTAAGAAAAAAAAGGCATTATTATTATGAGACTCATTAATAATATTTAAAATTCTTCAGAAGACTCGTGCGGAATATTTAAATAGGAAAAAAATAATAATAAATAAATTAAATTCGTTGAAATAGCATTAAAATCAACCACAATTAAACGAAGAGCTTCTTTGCTAATACCTCTACTTAACTGTTAAAATAGTGAAAAATGCTTTCATTCAAATCTTAGAGGTTTATGTTAGGTACTTTATGATCCTTAAAAATAACTTTTACCGCCTTTAAAGGAAAGATATGAAAAAGAAAATTGTTAAAAAAAAAAGAAAGAAAAAGGAATGCCAAGGGCACGCGGTGTTCCCAAGCGGTCCCCCATCCAAGTACTAACCGCGCCCGATGCTGCTTGACTTCGGTGATCGGACGAGAACCGGTATGTTCAGCATGGTATGGCCCTTGACGAGAACCTCTTGCTCTGAAGACGGAATACATTCTAAGAAATCTAGAACAATTCTCAATTTTCTGAGTTCAATTGTAACGAAATAGATTTAGTATAGAACATAAATTACGGGAGAAACATTAAACATTCGTGCTATTTGAAGATGTTGCTCGAAACTCTCACAGGGAAAATTTGCTTTAAAAAATTAGGATTTATTAAGATTATATAGAATTAGAAAATACATAGCACGAAGAGAATTATGTAGACTTTTCTTGAAAGATTTGCAACTACTTATGTTATAAAAGCCTGAATAAATATTTTTATTGAATAATTAAAGATTTGTGTTAATTAGTTTAATCACTTGCAGTTCAAGAAAATGGAAAGATCTTCTAACTAATTTAGAATATTACCCGCATCCAAGCAAAATGCTCTCGTCAAGGGCCATACCATGCTGAACATACCGGTTCTCGTCCGATCACCGAAGTCAAGCAGCATCGGGCGCGGTTAGTACTTGGATGGGGGACCGCTTGGGAACACCGCGTGCCCTTGGCATTCAATTTTTTTCGTTTTTTCAAGGTTTTCTTTTTGCAAAGATGTTGCGAAGATGAGAATAAAAACATAGGTTTAATATCAAACCTATCAAACTTAAATTCATTGCAAATAACAATGGAAATAAAATTATAATTTCCGCACATTCGCGAGTAAAAAGTTTATTAAAAGTTTTACTTAATGATATGATTTTTTAGTAGAAAACATATCATAAAATCATACAAATTAAAAAATGATTTAGGACCTTTAACTTGGGCAAATGAGTAATAAAAAATAGTGATAAAATTCTGTGTAATAATGAGTGATAAAATTCTCTTTTAATCTAATCATAGTGAAAAGCATCAAGCATTTTCACAGGAGATATGCACAGCTTAATATACAAAATACGTTAAAAATATTATTGAATAAAACAATAAATAATAAATAAATAAATTTCAAAAATTCAAAGATAAAAATAAAAAGGATGGCCCATGGGGGGATCGAACCCACGACCTTCGCGTTATTAGCACGACGCTCTAACCAACTGAGCTAATGGGCCACATGACGTACTCTGAACAAACTTTCTTCTCATATTTGAGCATATCGCAACATTTTACTTCTCTTTTACGCCAATTCTCCCAAATATTTTTCATCTCACTCATTGCTAAGGATTTTTCTTTAAATCTTCTCACTAATACTTTTTTTTCATGAAAAAAACCTTAAAGATTTGATTTTTAATTTGTGATTTAAGTATGTTTTGATGAGAAAATTCAAACACGGAACTGAAAAGTTTCTTGAGTTTTCTCCCGATCTATTTTTAAACTTTAAAGCTTTTCCGCCCATGATTGATTGTTCTATTTCTTTTTTTTTGTATAAATAGTTAAGATTAATCCATGCTGGATTAAACTTTTGTATTTGCATACTGGACAAGTACAAAAAGAATCTACCAACACTACATACTTGTTACATATTTTATTTATATTCTTTATTTTATCATCACAAAGCGTATAGCATATACGTGCAATTGGCAACAGAGAGCGACTTCCGCGAATATAATAGAATAGGATGCGAAGATGGAAAGCAAAAGAGACAAATAGAATCATCTGTACTGGATTATGGACAAGAATTACCACAAATGAGATCACAGAGACGTCCAAATGAGATCTGGATGTATCGCAGGTGGCACAAAGATGGAAATCACGCGAAGCAGGCGGGACTCCGCGGGGCATTATAAAAGTCCTTGCATGATCAGCAGAGCTGTTCAGAATCTCATCCCATTCCGTAGCGTGTGTGTCTAGAAAAGTGAATTTTTGTGGCAAAATGTTTAAATTCGTAAATATTAAATTTTTAAATTATTTTTTATGCATTTAATGGTTGCATTATTGATTATTACATTCTTTGTATTTGTGGTGATTCTTTGTAGGTTGTGCTCCTTGCTGTTTTGGCGGTGGCTTCTGCTGCCCCAGCTCTTGTTGCCTCTCCTGCTCTTGTGGCTAGAATTGCTCCAGCCCCAGAAGCACCAGCAAGCACTGCTCATGCCACTCATGTCGCTGCCGTTGCCCCTGTTTTGCCTCTAACATACGCAACCGCCCCTATTGCATACAGTGCATACAGCGTGAGTATTTCCGCCCAAAATGTTCGTTATTTCGTGATTTTGAATAACATATGCTTTTGTACCTGAAAACAGGTGGGCTACCCGTATGCACACACCTATTACGCCTATTAAGCGGCAAAAGAGATCTCTTTTTCGATTCCAGCAACCGATCAAGCTCAACCCTTCTCATCTCAGCGGTCAAAATAAAATGGAAGATGTTGATAAAAGAAAAAAATTGTGAAGTCTGAAATTACAAAGTGGAAAAGTGCAGCAATAAATTCGTTTTAAAAACTAATTTTGCTCAATTTCTTGTGAAGTTTTTTAGCTGTGTTTCTTTCAGACACAGCTTTTGTGTACCGAGCAAAATCGAAAGTCGTCAGATCGGGCTCAAACTTGGGATGAGCACGAATTAGGGTCCCCACATTCCAAAAAACGTATGCGCCAAAAAAAAATTTTTTCCGGCCGGCCGTCCGTCCGGCCGTCTGTCCGGCCGTCCGTCCGGCCGTCCGTAGTACAACGTTAAATTACAAGAGAACGGTAATAGATAGAGACTTGCGGTAAACGGCAAAGTTTAAATATCGACCGGAAGACATCCGATTATGATGTCAAATTTTACCCCCCACCCCTCCGTCCGCCATTTTGAATAACCTCAAAATTTTGTTTTACCTATATCTCAGCCGCTATTATAGCTAGAGGGTTGAAATTTTTATATGTTGTAGGGGCCATCAAGACCTTTCCAACGATACCTCATTTTCGAAAATCGGTCAAGTCGTTTAGTCAATATGACCGCCACAATTTTTCATCGAAAATCGACCATAACTCGAAAACGGCTTGACCGATTTTGATCAACCCGGGGTCAAATGAAAGATCTCAACAAACCCTACAACTCTCTAGAACATCCGAAGTTTCAAAAGTGACCGCTAGGGGGCCAAAAATCGAAAACAAAATTTTCGATTAGTTTTCGATGAATATCTCGAAAACGGCGACATAAATTTTTTTCATTTTTTGATATATTGTAGCTGACCATATTATCTAGCTTCGTGCCAAAAATGAAGAAAATCTATGGATCCGTTCTCGAGATATAGCCTTCCAAAGTTGGCATATCATATCTCGGATTCTACAAGTCCGATCTTGATCAACTCAAGCGCAAATGAAAGGTTTCGAGAAACCCTACAAATGTCTAGAACATTGCAACTTCGAGAAATGACCGCAAGAGGCGCTAAAATCGAAAACAAAGTTTTCAAAAAATTTCGAACTCGAATTTTTCGAAAATGGCGACATAAATTTTTTTCATTTTTCGATATGTTATAGCTGACTTCGAGACCTTTAAAACAAAAAAAATTTATGAAAATCTATGGATCCGTTCTCGAGATATGGCCTTTTAAAGATTTGTTAGCGTATGACTTTTCTACTTTCCCCGACTTTGCGCGTATTTAAATTAATTTGCGTTCTAGTTTGCTCTCACAAAATTCGTTCACTGAAAGAAACACAGCTCTCGTAAGCTTGGTCAGCTTACCTGTACATTTTTCTTTGAGAAACTTGAGAGGGCCGATGGAGAGTTGATCCGTATTGGTAAGCAAATAAGGTCGTTTACAATATTGCACACAAGAATAGGCTGTTTTTTTTTTCAATAATAAATTTTATTCCTAATATCAAAATTTGTGAAACATACAAAAACAAAGGAAAATAAAAAGAAAGGGATACAGATAATTTTTTTTTTTATAAATTTCCTAAATTTCCTCCTCTATTTTATTTTAGCATCGCTTAGGCTTAAGAGTGAATTTTTTGAATTAAAATTAATTGAATTGCTGCTGGATCTAAAACAAAATTATTTCATAATTCATTAGTAATTACTGATCAATTCAATAAATTCACTAAATTGAAAATTAAAATGTCCTTATAAGGACTAAAGTAATAAAAAATTCCTAAGAATTAAAAAAGGAATGCCAAGGGCACGCGGTGTTCCCAAGCGGTCCCCCATCCAAGTACTAACCGCGCCCGATGCTGCTTGACTTCGGTGATCGGACGAGAACCGGTATGTTCAGCATGGTATGGCCCTTGACAAGAGCATCATGCTTTGAAGACGGTGGACATTCTAAGAAATCTTAATCTGGATTATTGACTCATAAATTAATATGTTTATAAGGATTTTTATTAAAATCAAGTTAAAATATTATTTAAAGATTAAAGGTTAGTCTAGGCATGAAAAGAAGTTCAAGTTATTCAAACTTCGAAACGTGAAGAATGAGGAGTATATGAAGGTGAAGCTTTTTAATCTGACCTCAAAGTAAAGCTTATATAACGACGGGATTTGATTTCAGATAGGCTAATCTGATATCTTCTTTATAAAGCTCTTTTGAATATCTTATTAAAATTAAGAAATATTTAAGATGTCTTAGAATGTCTTCCGTCTTCAAAGCATGATGCTCTCGTCAAGGGCCATACCATGCTGAACATACCGGTTCTCGTCCGATCACCGAAGTCAAGCAGCATCGGGCGCGGTTAGTACTTGGATGGGGGACCGCTTGGGAACACCGCGTGCCCTTGGCATTCCTTTTTTTTCTTCAATTTTAAACTGTAGAACATTCTTTGAATTTTAAGAAATTATAAAAAAATCTAAAGTAATTTTTTTAATCAATTTTTTAAATATTTTTTCCAAACTCCAAAGCAAATTTCAAATATTCCGCCTTTGAACTCTGAAGTGTGTGTTGGAATAACGCCTAAAAATTTTTCACAGTCCCATTATATTGCAAGAGGTGAAAGATCAAGAATTACTGAACATGGAAGAGTGGAAAAATAGAACATCCTAACATATTGAAAAAGAAAAATCTTTATGTTTTTAATATTATTTGAATAAATAATGTTCCTGCATTTTTATGCCAGCGATGTTGGCATTGATTTTCCCGCCTTTTTACCCAACTGGAAATGACTGGAAATATTGGAATTGCGCCTAAAAATTTCCAATGTCATGAACCACGTGGTCTTTGTGGCTGTTTCAACTATTTCCCCTCCTGCCTGATAAGCTTCAGAAATAAACAAGATATTTATCAGAAGACCTCATTAATTTGTTTTTTTTTTAATTTGCTAAGAAAGTGAGAGTAATCCCTCCCCCGAGGTACTCATCTTGCTGAATTCCGGAAATCTATCATAGCACTGAGGCTAATCTCTTCGCAACAGAAAAGGTCATCTAAGGATCATCTCGACTGTGGCATTTTCGCAATTTGTGATTGATTTTCACAATCTCACTTGTTTACGCAATTTCTGGAGCTTGCAGTGCATTCAGTTGCTTCAAAGTAGTCGTCCAAGGAGGCTCGACACTAGCTGATCAGAGATTTGTAAAAGTTTTAAAGAAAGCACAAAAATCATGCCGGGAGACGAATTTTTGGGCTATAGATCACCGCTGAGCTCACGATATGCCAGCAAGGAGATGCAGTACCTCTTTAGTGATCAAAATAAATTTTCCACATGGAGAAAACTCTGGATTATGCTGGCTAAAGCTGAAAAGGTGAGTAAGAAATCCAACAGAACTGTGTAGCATTTGAAAATCATTTGCGATGCTTTTAACAATTAATTTGGGTTTAGGAACTGGGTCTGGAGATCACTGATGATCAAATAGCTGAAATGGAAGCCAATGTGGACAACATTGACTTTGATGCTGCAGCTGCTGAGGAAAAGCTCACACGGCACGATGTCATGGCACATGTTCATGTCTTTGCCAAGTTGTGCCCCAAAGCAGCCCCTATAATTCACCTGGGCGCCACTTCGTGCTACGTTGGGGACAATACGGATCTCCTCATCATCCGTGCTGGACTCGATTTGTTGCTGAATCGCGTGGCGGGCGTTATCTCGCGTCTATCGGAATTCGCGAGAGAATATCGGAATCTCCCAACTCTGGGTTTCACCCACATGCAACCGGCACAGTTGACTACCGTGGGCAAGAGAGCTACTCTCTGGATTTCTGACTTGCTCATGGACGAGAGGGCACTCAGGAGATGCCGTGAAGATCTCTGCTTCCGCGGTGTGAAAGGAACCACGGGGACTCAGGCATCATTCCTGCAGCTTTTTGATGGGAATGGAGCTAAAGTGAGTTTTTAGAGGATTTCTTTCTGTTGGAATTCTCTTAACTGTGAAATTCCCTTTCTGAAATTATAGGTTCGCGCTTTGGACAAGAGAGTTGGTGAGCTGGCAGGATTCTCAAAGTGCTACCCTGTTACTGGTCAAACGTACTCCCGCAAAGTGGATGTGGAAGTTGTGGCTGCTCTTTCGAGTTTTGGTGCAACTGTACACAAAATGTGCTCAGATTTGCGCATTTTGGCTTCACGAAAGGAAGTTGAGGAACCCTTCGAGAGCACTCAAATTGGGTCATCAGCCATGCCCTACAAACGCAACCCAATGCGATCTGAACGATGCTGTGCTATTGCAAGGCACTTGATCACCCTCCATGCCAATGCAGCAAACACCTATGCAACTCAGTGGTTCGAAAGGACCCTCGATGACTCCGCAAATAGGCGTTTGACTCTTTCAGAAGCTTTCCTGAGTGCCGATGCGGTACTTTTGACCCTTTTGAATGTCTCCCAGGGACTCGTTGTCTATCCCAAAGTGATTGAGCGTCATATTGCTCAAGAACTTCCATTCATGTCTGCGGAGAATGTGATCATGGCAATGGTGAAGGCAGGTGGTGATCGTCAGGTGTGTCATGAAAAAATTCGTGTTCTCTCGCACGAGGCAGGGGCTCAGGTGAAGGAACACGGCAAGGATAATGATCTGGTGGCTAGAATTAAGGCTGATCCCTACTTTGCACCAATTATATCGCAATTGGATGCTATTCTCGATCCAAAAACATTCATTGGTCGAGCAGCTGAGCAAGTTGATGAATTTCTCGAAGAGGAAGTGGCTCCAATTTTGGGGAAATACAAGGATCATCTTAAGGGGTTGAAAGCTGTCCAGTTGAACATTTAAAAAATATGCTACAAATAATAATTTTTCATTTTTTGGGATATTGTTTGAAATAAAAGAAGTTATTAATTGAAAAAAAAACGTTTATTTTTCATTCAATAATTTGAAATTCACGTTAGAAGCTACGAAATTTCCCAGATTTCTTAGAATGTCTTCCGTCTTCAAAGCATGATGCTCTCGTCAAGGGCCATACCATGCTGAACATACCGGTTCTCGTCCGATCACCGAAGTCAAGCAGCATCGGGCGCGGTTAGTACTTGGATGGGGGACCGCTTGGGAACACCGCGTGCCCTTGGCATTCCTTTTTTCTTCAATTTTTTAGAATTTTTCTTGAAACTTTTTAGAATTTTCTAAGTAAGTTGTATTAATTTCTTCAAATGGATATTTTTTCATCATAAACTGAACGATTAAAAGATCTTTGATAAATGTTGTTCATCAGACAATCTTACGAAATTTCTGAAGAATCTTTCAAAAATGCCTAACATCTTGATCAATTTTTCTTAGAAAACATTGCATAAATAAAACCACTAAACCTACACACATCATGCGTATGACGAAAATTGATATCCAAGAATTAGATGCTCGTTTAATTTCAAAAATGATCAAATTGCGCAAAATCAACCAAGTGCAGCAGAATAAAACATTTTATTGGACTTTCTCCCGGAGCCGGAACTGGAGGATTATGCTACGCGACCACTATTTGTGTCCAGAACTCTTTTTTTTTGCCTCTCAAAGCTCATTTCATTGATTGGGAAATTATGTATTAATACCTACATAAACAGTGCTACAGTTACAGCGTCATTTGTAAGATTACATCCACATTAAAGTGAATGACTCATTGTGGCTGAGAAAAGAGAAGAAGTGCAAATGATACAAGAAAAAACAACAATTTACACGGATCCAAATATCAACAAAACGTGTTACTTTTTTTTGCCCATTGTGTCCACAAATAAATGAGATATGCTTGCATAATTTTTCTTCGTTTTTTATGCGACTCACAAAGAGGCAATCATCGGCTGCAAATTCACCTCCGTCGTGGTAAGTGTTGAAAATGAAAGTGAAACTGAGGCGTCTCCAAAGGTATTGGCGCATTTATTTTACTCCTTTGCACAATTTGTGGGAAAATACACAGGAAGTTTTAAAATGTTAGGTAGGATAGGTTTTAGATTGCAATAAATTGCAACTGTGCAGATTTATATTAAAAAATATTAATTCTGCATGCAATACAATCAACACAACATAGAAAAAGCTCTTTTCCTTCGGAAAATCCCAAATAATCTGGGTCACGGAGTTTTTGTTGGATGCATTTAATACATAACAAAAAAATAATGTGAGGTGAGTGTGCAATGCATGTAAATGCTTATAAATGATTTATACAATATATTGAATAGGTGCTACATTATGAGAAAATAATAATTAGTGGATACCTAGTCGTTAGTCGTTCAAATATTTAAGGGGTCAAACTTAGGAGGGTTAGGAGGAAAATTCCTGAGAAAATCTGTAAAAAGCAGTTAAGTCACTATGATGTATAAAAAAATTCTTTATTCGAAGATCATTAGAACACGGTTACAAGAGAGAATAAGAAATCACCAAAAAGGCCACAGACTCCCCATTTTTTTAGTGGAATCTTCTGAGTAAAAATGACAATTAATTGTTTAGAAATGTAAAGAATGACGTTAGTGTTAATGATAACTAACACTTGAAAATCGATCAAGCTATTTAACCAATATGGCTATCATGTTTGGAAATAAAAATTCGATCATATTTCTGGTTTTATTTCTTCGATTTTGAACTAATTTTACTCCAATTAAAAGTCTCTAGAAGCTCTACGGACCGTTTTGCAGTATTGGTCTAAACTAAAAGCCAATTTGGTTAATATTTTATGGAAATCACACAAACTACAATTTCTTTCAATTTACTTCTTTTGGAGATAAAAATATTTTTAAAAAATCGTTGAGGATCGTAGATTTTTTTTGTATTGCTGAATATTCTATGATCTTCCGGATCTTCCATATTATATTCGTCAATAAAATCACGAAAAAATTCAGATTAAAAAAAGAACTCAAGATCGCCCATTGCAGCTCTGCTTTGTGGAGAATTTTACTTTCGTTCGGTGCAACGAATGGAAATGCAGACAAATGAACAAAATTATGTATTAAAACATTGCCATTACAAAAAAAAAACCTTCGGGAATCCCTTTTTTTCACAACAACATCAATCTCATTTCTTCACGCAGTTTCCAACACTCAAAACATGCCTAATAATCTTACATAAGCGGACAATTGAAAGTCACGAATAGTTCCATTCTTGCAGAGTGTGTGCGTTGCACGAGACATCAAACCATCATTAAAATTTTAATGGATTCCATTTGGACCAAAATCGAAAGAGTGCATTGCACTGTTGGGTTGTAAAAAAAAAGAAGTGAATTCTTAGATGAAAGAGATAAAATGATCATAATATGCGTTATGCGTGTGTAAGAAGCTGAAATGCCAAAGAGATCAAAGATGAGCAAAGCTTCTTGAAAATAAAATCATGGTGTTGGTTTAAATTTTGAATTCAGTTGACGATTTTTTTTTTGAATAAAATAAAATCTCTGAGTAAGATTATTTGCTCTCAACCTTGGCCTGCAAGCCATACTGCGAAAACCATGAATGAATGCGTACAAATTGTGCAATTGTGGGGTATCCCAAGTGCTGCTTGTGCACGTTTCTTAGGATTTAAAATCACACCGTCTTTCATATTTCGCCCCGCGCAGTTCAACGCCTTTTGATTGCGTTTTACATAACACTTTGCCCACTCTGGCGTGCATGAGATCCGGGAAAACCCTCCGCTGTCCTAGACAAATAATACTAGAAATTCATGGGGAGGAGGTGAACTAGCGCGGGAAAAATTTAAGCTTTTGGGGGAGGGATTCATACCGTACTCGCCGCATAATTATCAGACACATTTTGGTATAAAATAGCATTTCGGTCGATGATGTGATCGTAGAATGTGTCTTAGCGCCGCGATCAAAAGAAGTCTTCAGCAGCAGTAAGTACGTCGCGGAAGAAGGGAAAGTGTTTTTTGATTCGTCCACAGATGACTGTGTGAGACACCGGAGGAGAAAAAGTTTTTGGTGGGATTCTCTATAAATTCAGCCGGCAAGTGAAATTTCGCTTTAGTTGTCTCGCAGCTTCTCATGAGAAGCTCACCAAGAGGATTATCATTTTTTCGTGATTTCGCGTGTGAAGACCAAATTGTGGATTTTAACGGTTTTTTCCTTTGTTTCGTGTGTGGTGAAAAGTGAAAATTCGTGCCCCCTTCTCAGCATTTAGAAGCATATTCTGGATTACAAAAGGTGAGGATCACCTAGAAAGATTTATTCAAATTTTCCTTTCTGGACTACTGATCACATCGCGAGACTTTCTCTCCCATTATTCCGGTATGATCTCATTTTAACTGTGCGCGCGCGAAGAAGATCCAAATGTGCAACGGAAAATGTCTCTTTAACGCTTCACCGCGCAAGTGAAAGGAAATGACATTGTCCAAGATCATTTCTTTTCTTTTTTTCTTCTCTTCTTTTTTTGTGTTAATTATTTTCCTTTATAAACTTGATGCAGATGATTTATGTAGTAGACTTCTTGTATTTTGGTGATGTCAGTGTCGCAACATTGCACATGAGAAAAAAAAGAAGAAAAAGGTTGGCCTTTTGGTATAAAAAGCAATGAAAGTGAAATGAAAGAAAGTGAAAAGTTTTTTTTTGTGGATTTTGTGACTAAAAAAGCTCAAAAAACATTCAAAATTTTGCCAAAAATATGCAAATTGGGCAGAAAAGTTAATTTATTTAAAAAAAAAAACTTTAAGTTTTATTGCAAAAAAAAAGGTTTTTCAATGTTTTAATTTTTTATCATTTAATTTATTTCCTTAAGAATAACGTGAAATTGAAGACAAATGTTCAATTCAGATCATTCTCCTCTAATATTTTTATTCATTTGAATTCATAATTCCTTTATCTTTCACCTTGTAAACTTTGGCGAATAAAAAAGATTTTATTTTAAGAATATTAAACGGATTTAGTTAAAACAAAAGATTTAATATTTTTATGCAAAATTTGGAAAACAAAATTTATTAAAAAGAATCATAAAAATTGACTTTTCTACGCAAGTTTGTAGTCAAACTGCGAAAATTTTAAAACCTTGGAAAATCGAGGTCAAAACATTTTTTTAGAAAAAACTAAAAAAAAATTATTTATTTTATGAAAAAAAAAAACAATATCATCGATAATTTTAATTGAGAACTTTACGCAATGCTTTAGATTAATATTATTCTGTCCTATTAATTAAACGATTTTTTTTAACCGTCTATCATTAAAAAAAATCTTTCATATTTTGATAAATTAATGTTAGAACGGAAGGTAGTAAAGAGGAGAAAACCATGGCTTAAGACAAATTCAAAAACGATTTTAAGATCTTGATTTCTTGAAATCATTAGAAATTGAAAATACGTTAGAATCAAAATTATTTTTGGAATAGCTCTCTGAAGCTTTGGGAGCTTTTGACAAAATTACTTCAAGCCCAGTTTCAAAAGAAACTATGAAAAATCATTCCATAAAATCGCTAAATTGATATTTTACTCAAAAAGTTGAAAAGATTAGTTTTCTACGAATAAATTTCGCGAAAACAATGACCAACAAAAATCGATGACTCAATTTTTGGAAGCGCCATGAAGAAAGTTTGAAGGTGACCACCTCGGTTGGTGTGGAAGAAAGTAAAAGTGAACCAAAAATGATCATCTCTTAGATCATCGCTTTACAAAACAGGTTCGCAATGAAGTCGGCCTGTGGTGCACCTATCGAAATCACGATGGGCACACACCTCATAAGAAATTTGCACTTACATGATTGCAAGCACACCAAATACGAATGCTAAATTTTTTTTTCAATAAAATATTCACACCATGGCGTTGTGGCTCTCACCGACCAATTCTTTTGCGACTTGTTTGCATTTTTTCTTTTGAGAGCTTGTTGTAAACAAATATGAAGAAGAAGTTTTACACATTTCCCACCCACAGAGGAGGAAATAATATGCAAAAAAGTCTCGTGAAAATTTCACTTTTGCCCCCAACGAACGACAGACTGGTGCGCCTGTGCGAGCTCTTAAAAGGTTATTTTGTACCATTAAAATTTACTAAAAAAGAAAAATTTCAACATTTCAATTGCAGTGTGAAAGAAATGAGGAAACTCCTCTGCATCGCAATACTTGGGTGCCTTACCCTGGCACCACTGATACAAGCTGGCGAGGGAACTTGGTCTTGGGGTGGTGATTCAACCAAGGATGACAAAAAGGAATCGGACAGTGTTACGTTGCTCCTTGGTGAGGAGAAGACGCCAATTAAGAGATCATCCACCGTTGAGAATGATACCCTCGTGGATGAGATTGTGGATTCAATTCTCACATCAACACGGCAAGGAAGGAATCTTGATGGGTAAGGAATAATTTTAATTTTAATTTTAAAGAAGGCGATTCTGTTAAAAATCTCTTAAAGATGCCATTAAATCATTAGAGAAAGAGGTTGATTTTATCCAAATCTTTTCTTTAAAACTAATTTTTTGTGCAGAAATCTTTGAAAACTTTTTTTGTCAAATTTAAAAACGGTTGTAATTTTAATTAAATTACTTTACAAAAAATATTTCAAAATAGTTTTTAAAGAATTTTGGAAAATAAAAAGAGATTCAAAAAAGATTTTACAACATTTTTCTAGTTAGAAGTAAAAGATTTTTGACAAAATTCGATCCTAAATCTTAAAAGAGAAGATCTGAAAATGCTTTAATAAATAACAAACGAATTTAAAAGAAAATCATAGAATTTATTTTTTTTAATATAATTTAAAGAATCGAAATTGAAGTGTTAAGGGAGATGAAGCAATTTATTCATTTTCAAGTCTTTTTTTTTAATAAAAAGAAAAACTTTCGTTTAATAAGAAATTACTTGATTTTATTGAATCACTAAAACGTTAAAAAAGAAAACTAAAAAATCATAAAATATTTAAGCTAATTCTTCACGGAATATTACTTATTACAGCTACGACGAGGTATATAGCGATCCCAGTGTGAAGGAAGCACTCCAGAATGGTGATGACGTAGAAGCTAGGAACATCATCAAGGACAAGCTTTGTAGCCTGGGTCTGATGCAGTGTGATTTTGAAGACATTGAAGGGAAGAGACCCTATTTGCACCCTGAAGATCTAATCTACGCACAACCCGTTGCCATTCGACCTGTGGGACGTCCACAACCATCTGTGCCGTACAAGCAGCGACCAGGACCACCTGGATCGTATCGCCCATCACCTGGAGGACCTCACGGTGGCCCCTATGGACCACCAAAACCCATGCCACCACCGAGAAAAGTTGGCTATGCCCCATCCGGTAAACCTCCAGGCTACGGACCACCCGGAAAACCCTTCAATGGACCCTATGTTTCCGGTCCGGGGCCTATCTACTCTAGCCCACCCATTAGTGCTGGGGATTCCCAAATAATCTATTCACCCAAACCTCCGGGTCCAATCTATGATGGAGAATCTGCCAATCCCTATGAATTTGAGAGTCCAGTTTATGGAAATAAATTCAGCTACCAACACGGAGAGAAGGTCCACTACGAACATATTCAGGTGCGTTAGAATCGAGGGTAAAATCTCTTTTGAAAATTAATTTGATCCACCCACTGATCCCATCTTTTACTGACCTTTATATTTACAAAAAAAAATGTTCAAAGAAAATCCTTGACCAAATGAATCTGAACTTGAGGATTTTTAAATAAAATAATGGAGCTGCAACATTCAAAATAAACCATATTTTCTATTTCAGGATGGATCACCATTTGGCAAGGACAAGCCTTCAATTGTTGTGAATCCAAGTGGAGCATCCACCCACACTGCTGCTTCATCCAATGTTCAGCAGCACGTTCACCATCACTATCACCACGCTGATGGTGGTATCGGTGAGAAGATTGCAGTACCTGTGCCAGTTCCGGTAGGCGGAAGCAATGCTATTGTCGGCAATGAATTCTCTCAGTCATCTCATCTCACGGCTTCAGCTTCAAGTGGATTCACACCTGTTAGTGGAAGTTTTGGCTCATCCTACAACGACATTCGTCCAGTTAGTGAGAATATCAAGAATCAAGGACCTGCAACATTCGGATCATCCTCAAACTCAGTTTATGGGTCATCTGCAGGATTTGGGAGTCAATCTTCAAATTTTCAATCACTCAATGGAGGTTTCAGCGGAGGAGTCAACAGTGGGCTAAACAGTGGGTTTAACAGTGGACTTAATAGTGGGCTAAACAGCGGGTTAAGCAGTGGCCTGAATAGCGGCTTTAATAGTGGATTTAGCAGCGGATTAAATAGCGGCTACACCAACGGCCTCCAAGGAAACTACGCACAATCCCAGCAGTATTTGTCTCAAGCAGCACAGTACCAGGGCTACAATACAGCTCGTCAGGAGAATTTTGACTGCATCTGCGTGCCATTTGATCAGTGCCCTGCTAACGAAGTAATTGGCCGAAAGGATGATTTGATTCTACCAGTTGATCCCAGAAATCTCGCTTCAGACATCGAAGCTCTTTCCGATGAAGCAGTTGTAACAGACGGAAATGGAACTATGACCGTTGTGAGGGTGCCCAAGAAAGCAGATAACCCTGAGGACAATGACAAAGAAACCAAAGAAGAGGAGAAAGTAGAGGACAAAGAATCCAAACCAGAAGAATCCAAGAAGATCAGCAAACGTGATGTTTCAGATAAGAAAGCTAGTGGAGAAGATAAGGCCAACATTGAACCGGTAATAATTTATTTTTTTAATTTTTTATTTAATCTTTAAAAAATCTTAATTTTGTTTAATCAATCCTCATCCTGCTTCATTTACACTATCCACCCACACTTCCCTTTGCATTCAAACGATGTTTTGCTTTGAGGGGAAAGAATCAAAACGTCGCTGGAATGCAAAACTGCACCAAAATCTTTAAAAAAGATCGATCAGTTTAAATCCTGACGAGTAATATTGCCCCTTCATAATAATCTGACCTAAAGGAAATCGTTACAGAACATAAATTTACAGACTTGACTCGCATAACTGACGCTCTTTAATGCAAAGTAAGGAAATAAGAATAATTAAAACACGCAAAGACATTAAAATTGGAGACGAGGATGCTTAAAGGCAGCTCCTAAAAGTGATTGACTGAACTGAACCCAAAAGCACACTAAAACAATACCAAGAGAGCAAAATTTAAAAATAAGGAATACTGATTGGACTGACCAACTCATGAAAGCATCACATCTCACACTGATAAGGAGAAGCATTTTTTTTTTAAAAAGATTCTTTGAGTTTTCTGGCAGTTTTTAATACAGAAGCATTGTATTGTTTTAGCGTCTTTTGGGTTTCAACGGTGCCAATGGGCTGAAGAAGAAGGTGGAACCTACATTTGGGGTCTCCTTCGGCTTGCCCTATCCAACCCATGGTTACCCACTGAACCCCTATGGACCCTACCCAGCACCCAATCCATACTTTGGCTCCATCAGTCCCAACGGCCTCAATTTGGGCCTTGTCAACGTCAACCCACTCGTATCCTTCCAAGTCACCAAGGATGAGTACGGCGAGAAGGTTCTCAAGCCCCTCGTTAATGTCCACGTGACCCCCAATGAGAATATCCTGCACAAGGTGGGAAATTTCTTCCACAACAAGAAGCACGGTATCAAGCAGGCAATTCACTCTCAGCACTACCATCATCACCAGCACTACCCCTCCCCTCCGGAAATCTACCACCCACACCACCACCATCACCCTACTGGACCCTACTACGATTCCCCACCACCAAACTTCCATCCATCAGGGCCCTCGTACTATGGCCCCTCTGGTGGTGGATACGGTTTCTCCTCCGGACCAAGTTACTTCCGCGATTCCGGCCCTGATCTTGACTACAACCCCTTCCTCTTCGATGGGCGTAGTGCAAATGGAAGTGCCCAGCAGCAGCAGCAGCAATACAAGCTAGCTCAGTACAACTACCAAAATGTCTATCCGCAGAATCAGAATAATTTCCAACACTACCAAAATCCCGATACACGAGACTACCGTCAGGCTGGATATGCCAATGAGTACAACTACCAAACCCCAACACACCCAATCCCAGCTCAAGCACCAGGAGATGCTAGAGGATCAAAGTCTGTTACCTTCCCAACTAATCGTAGAAAACGTTCTGTTGAAGAAGTTGAGGATAAAGAAATTCCCAAAGAGAGATCTCTCAATACCGAAAAGGTAGTCAACGGGTGTAGCCTCCCTAAAATCCTAAAGAATTGCAAAGATTTTTCCACAAAAAAAATTTAATCTGAAAGAACTTTTTATTCTTTGTTCAAAACCAGGAGTAAAATTAATTTTAAAAAATGATTTTTTTGCAGAGACAAGCCTTCTACCGACCACCAGTGCAGCAGCAATTGCTGCAACAGCAGTGCGGACCAAGGAGTGTTTGCTGCCGAAGACCTGCGAGACAGCAGGTTCCCATAAGGGGACCCCTGGGGCAGTGTGGTGCGAGAAATGCTCAAGGTGTCAATGGGCGCATTAAGAATCCCGTTTATGTGGATGGAGACAGTGAATTTGGGGAATATCCATGGCAGGTGGCGATCCTCAAGAAGGACCCAAAGGAATCGGTCTATGTGTGTGGAGGAACCCTCATTGATCATCAACATATCCTAACGGCAGCTCATTGTGTTAAAACGTAAGTAAATCATCTTTACCTCATCTTGATTCAATTTGCACAAACTTTGGTGAAATATTACTCAATCAAAATTGATCCAATTAATTTGATGAATGTTTGAGGAAAAGATAAAAATATTTAATTCCATCTTTTGATCTGTGGTCAGCTTCATTTGATCAATATTTTGTCAAAATAATTGATCAAATATTGCCCCTCTTTGCGGACGTAGATTGACTGTATATTGAGCTCAATATTTGATCAAATTTTGATCAATTTCATTAAAAGAGGAGACAGTTTAGGATTAATTTAAAAAAAATAGCAATTTAGTCTTAATTATTTATTCAATTAAGTTTAAACAAAATTGAGCAAATATTGTCTCCAGTTGTAGTCACAAATTTATTCAATCAGAAGCAAATTAATCAATCATTTCTTCATATTTTGTTAAAGATTTATTCAAATCAAACGTTTGAGTAAGACATGGATTATCAATGAGATCGTTTTTCATAGAATTCAGTCAATTGATGTTCAATTTTAACTCAAGAATTGATCAAACGTTTTATTTTCCATTCTCTAAAATTTTTAAAGTTGATCATATTTAAAAAAAAATATCTTAATCAAACAATTATTTTATTCCCAAATCTGTTTATCTACAAAATTGATAAAATTTTGTACCCAATGTTTGGTCAAATATTGATCAATTGTGGGAATAAAATGTTCAAATACGATTTATGAGTTCTTCTCTCCAAATTTAAAGGTACAACGGCTTTGACCTCCGCGTTCGCCTTGGGGAATGGGACGTTAACCACGACGTAGAATTCTACCCTTACATTGAGCGGGACATCATTGCTGTCCAGGTGCATCCTGAGTACTACGCTGGTACCCTGGACAACGACATTGCCATGTTGCGAATGAACCATCCAGTTGACTTTGCGCAATCACCTCACATCTCCCCAGCTTGCCTACCGGATAGATTCTCCGACTTTACAGGGGCACGTTGCTGGACCACTGGCTGGGGAAAGGATGCCTTTGGGGAGTTTGGGAAGTATCAGAACATCCTCAAGGAAGTCGATGTACCTGTGATCAATGAGCTACAGTGTCAGCAACAGCTGCGGAATACTCGTCTTGGCTACAACTACCGCCTGCATCCGGGATTCCTCTGTGCCGGTGGAGAGGAGGGCAAGGACGCGTGCAAGGGAGACGGAGGAGGACCTCTGGTGTGCGAGAAGAATGGCGTTTGGCAACTTGCTGGAATTGTATCGTGGGGCATTGGGTGTGGACAAGTCAATGTACCCGGTGTGTATGTTAAGGTGTCCTACTACCTAGACTGGATCAATCAAGTCGCCAGGAGATTCTAAAGAAGAACCCAAAACGAGAAATCTCCAAGACTTCAGTAGGCTTAGTTTCTCACAATTATTTATTCACTACTAATCCAGTGGATGTCTTCGTGGACACAGAAGACAAAACTAACGACCCTTTCATAACTCTTTGGCTCTCCGTGATCAGGAGTCCTGGTCACGCGATACCAGAGATAGACGTGTAATGCTCAATTGCATTTTATATTGTAAGGTAAAGATATTCAAATAAATTACCTATTTACTCAATGGCGCGCTCTTTTGCGGGGTAGAGTTTGGGATTTACTGGTGTCCCCAAGCCCATGGATACGTGGACATTTGGTTGTTCTCCCTCCTCAGCCAGCCTGTAGGTTTTATGGCGACCCCATTTGTTTAGCACCAGTGGCATTTGAGGATTCTCCTGGCCCGTTTCATCCTTCAGGTACTCCCTCAGCAGAGGCGGCACATCAATGAACCTCGGGAAGATTTTCTCAGCTCTCTGAGCTACTTCCCGGCAGTATTCCGCTTCCTCATGCTTCGGAATTAGTCGGTAATCAGCTTTGTAGGATGTTCCGAGAATCTGAACAGGGACTGGATTCTTTATTCCTCTGTGAACTTTCTCCACCATCACCTTGACCTTCCTTGCTTCCAAGGGATCCTGAAAAACAATCCTTATTGTGAATCTTTCCGGACGTGAAAATAACATCAAAACCTAACCTCACTATTTGGAAGTGCTTCCACTTGCAAAATCCGATAGTAACATGGTTCCGGATACCGTTCAAATGCACTCCTTGTCACAATTCTACCCACTCCGAAGTTCTTGAGATGCCCAAGAATCTCCCAGAGGGGTTTTCCACGGAAATCCGTGGTCCTGCCGAAATATTTTATGATTTTTGGTGCGGCTGTTGACATTTTTTTCACAAAATAATTGGATTGTGGTCCAGCTGGGTTTTTAGTACTCAACTAAAAAGTGTTAAAATTCATCAAAACAAGAAAAGTGCGTTGTGCAATTTTCGCTAAATCTCTGGAAATATTAAATAAAATAGCTTTAATTGTATCTTGAATTTATTGTAAAATCACCTATTAAACAATGGATGAGGAGGAATACGGAAATGACGAGTAAGTTTGCAGAAAAAAGAGAAATCTCTAAAACATAACCTCAATTTATTGTTTTGCTTCTGAAATCCGATGAAAACATTGAATGAAATAACAATTCTTTTGCAATTTTTAGCGTCGGTGGGGATGATTTCGATGATGTCGATGACGAGGATAACATTGATGATCTGAATCAGGATGAGGAAGTGGATAATATTGAAATTCTCACGCCCGGACAAGCTGGAGGCGGTGTAGCGAAATCCAAACGCATCACCACAAGATACATGACAAAGTACGAGAGAGCACGTGTCCTGGGAACGAGAGCCCTTCAGATTGCCATGTGTGCCCCCATAATGGTGCAATGGGAAGGTGAAACGGATCCCCTGCAGATTGCCATGAAGGAACTGAAGCAGCGCAAAATTCCCATCATCATCCGACGCTACCTTCCGGATCACTCCTACGAGGACTGGAGTATTGATGAGTTAGTAATAACGGACACGTAGAGATCTCAAGGTACTTTCCTTTTGCTTTTAATGAATTTTCTATTAAATTACAATTGAGTCAGAGGATGAAGTGTTTTATTGAAAGTCAGGAAATGGTAAAAGAGGAGCTCTCTCGATTGAAACTCATCCTTTCCATGGCTTTAACGGCATCTCTGTCAACACGGCACATGGCCTCGAGTATGCTGGCAGAGAGGCCACTGTCTGAGAGATTCTCCCTGCCAAAAACTTGATCAGAAAGTTGCTTTTTGTCCTTATCCTCGAGAATATCTGTTGGAAGGAATTTCAATTAGAAGGAACATCTCCTAAGGCTCTCCTGAGTCCTTTCTTACCATCTATAAGGGCTTGAGAGACTTTGGTAAAGGCCAATGTGTTGAGGTTGTTGCCCATTGTGGCGCTAAAATTGTCGGTGGTTGCATTGTGGAGGAAGTTGCTGAGGTAGGGAAGAACATGTGGCAGGAGGACCCCCTTCAGTTCCACGCTGTGATAGTTTGTTTCCTCCAAGCGGACCTTACTGGTGCGTACCTGCAAATTCCTCAAAGTAGCCCAGAGAAAGGCAACTGGAGAGAAGAGTGTTGGCGGGATTCCCGCTAAACGTCCCACATTTGTCACGATACTCTTCGAATTTAGCAGGTAATTGAAGAGAGCTGCACACTCAGCTCCCTCAATGAAAAGCGCCGAATGATCCCCAAAATCACCTGAAAGGAAGAAGAAGGAATTTAGTTAGAAGATCCCAGCCAGAGATTCTCTCAACACTTACTCTCGCACTCCTTTTTCTGCTGCCGCTGAGCGCTACGCAAACTTATCTTCTTTATCTCACTGGCATCAACGCCTAAACTTTCAAGCCATTCCTCCTCTTCCATATCATCATCAGAGGCTTCCTCCTCCTCCTTAATCGCCTGGCAGGACTCGTCAAATCCTTCAGTGACCGAAGTCTCGGCATTGGCTGCCTTTTCCGGCGTCTCATTGGCTTTACTCTTCAGTGGTTGTCGGAATTCAATGTCCTCCTGACGCAGGGCAGCCCTCATGCCACGCGAAGAAGGAGCCAGAATAGCATGAATCTCCGGACAACCCCCAATTCCAGCAGCTCGAAAGAGTACTGTGAAGGAATTGGCACAAACGTAAAAGTACGGGCATTGTCGAGCTCGTAGAAGTTGAAAAAGTGATCGGAAGCTTTCAGTCCACTGTCGGGAAAGGGCGTCAATCTCCGCACTCCCAAGGGGATGGCATGTAGCTTCCTGGCGTGCTGTCCGGGGGTACAGGGTGAGCCATGGCAAGTGCGGATGTTGCCAATAGAGCGTAGATTGATGAAATAGAGCTCCAGGAGAGATATCTAATCCCGTTGATGTGGTTGATGGGTCAATACCACGAATAAATGACGTCAGACCACTGGCTTCCTGGCTCGTCTTGAGATTCCCCGCCACAATTGGTTGGGGCGTGAGGAGACGCAATCGGGACTTTATACTCCAATCA
This sequence comes from Lutzomyia longipalpis, assembly GCF_024334085.1. Taxonomy (NCBI): domain Eukaryota; kingdom Metazoa; phylum Arthropoda; class Insecta; order Diptera; family Psychodidae; genus Lutzomyia; species Lutzomyia longipalpis. Next base: position 24,064,235 of record NC_074709.1, read on the forward strand.
ATTGGGAGGAAATTGTAGAATTTCTCCTGCGTCTCCTCCACATCCTGCTCACACCTGAGGAAGACATTGGCCAGAGGATGATTCCTCTCAATTGGTGCCTCTAAATTTACATCCGGAGCACGGGATGTGGTGGTGGAATTCTGTAGGAGCTGGAACAATGTATCATCCGTCCCGAGAACTTCATTCTTTGACTTTTTAGCGAGATTTTGAGTGGATCTGAAAAGAGAATATTTTTAGAATTGTTTTGCCAAAGAATTTTACAAGAAACTTACACAACAAAGGGATTCTTCCTCTTGTCCTGGGCACGCAAATCCTGTGATTGAATTTGCTGCTGGTCAACTTCTTGCTTCTTGAGGCGTGCTTGCAGAGCTTTCTGTTTCTGCTTCAAACGGAGGATTTTCATCAATTCATCCGGATGCTTCCATTGCACATCAACAGGTGCAGCGTTTGACATTGCTAGTGCGATGGGAAATGTCTTGATTTTGTTAGAAAATCCCCGGAAAAGTTCACTAAAAAAAACTACGGAAACTTTGTGTATTCAATAACCCAGCCGGACTTTAAGCAACGGAGGACCTTTAAATTTTTTAGTACTACTATTTCTCTGCTACTCAGCGTACTAAAATATGTAAAATATTGTCAGCAATAATTAAATGAAGAAGAAGATACCATTTGAACTTTAACGAACTTTTTTTTTTCATTTTCCAAAAATGCGATTTATCTTGTTTTTCTGCTAATTTTTGGGCATAAAACGCATTTTTGGAGCTTTTGGGGCACTTTCGGGTGCTCCGAAGCCCCCGTGGATTCGCTTTGTGCGGAAATTGGGGTCCGCGGAAATTTTGACGGTTGTGTTACAAATTTGAAAATTTTGACGGTTGGGGATATTACACGCAAACTTTCTGAATTTTTGATGCCAATCGACGCGGCGTCGCCGTCTAAGAAAGAAAAACTCAATTTTCCATGAAAATTCGGCGGAAAATGCGAGAAAATTGCGAAAAACTAAATGTGTGAGGGAGACAGATAACGGTGAAATGCATCTGTCTCATTTCCTCTTCAAAACAGTACCAGCAGTGCCAGTGGAGACTTTTGGAACTACATTTAGGGCGCCAAATTCAAAACGTTGTCAAAAATGCAAGACATTTTTATGGGGTGTACGAGATGGCATGAGAAAAATACTTTCCTCTCACTCTGGCATTTTCTGGTGGGGGGAGTGCGCTGAAGTTGTGTGCGTGACGTTTGTTTGTAGTTGTGCGGAAAAATATTAAAAAATTAATTTTTCCGGGAAAAACTCATTTTTGGGGCGCCAAAAGTTGGCGGGTAGCTCAGGGGGGCCCAAAGTACGTTCAGTAAAAATTTGGTGGCGCAACTCGCCGGATTTTTTTGGGGAATTTGCACGACTTTTTCTGGCGCGGATTTTGAGAGTTTTGAACCAGGGGTACCAAACGACGCGGCGTCGCCGTCTAAGCAAGAAAAACCCAATTTTGCTGGGAAATTCGGCGGAAAACGCGAGAAAACTGCGAAAAACTGAATGTGGGAGGGAGACAGTATCAGTGACGTGCACTGTCTCGTTTTCTCTTATACAAAATGTACCAAAAAATAGTAGTGGTGGCTTTTGGAACTAAATTTTTACCGCGCCAATTTCAAAAAGTAGTCAAAAAAGCATGAATTTTATATGGTGGCGCTACGAAGGGGGGCTCTAGGGGGGAAATGAATGTCGTTGGTAAAATCCGCCTGGTATCAAGAGTCTCTGTACCAAATTTCAGCGAATACTTTCTTTTATTATTCCCAAAAAATTGAGTGAGATCCACAAAAACAAGTGAAAGTGCGCTGAGATCCTGCAAAAAGTTGAGTTTCTGTGGAATTTCCTCGGAAAAACAAGAAATTTTCATTTGACATTTTGCTTTGTGTGCAAATTCTGGTGCTCCAAATTTTTTCTTCTGTGCAACAGACGGCACAGATTGTGAGAGGATAAACAAAGAAAGTCCAGTTCAGTGGAAGCGGAAGAAGGGTAAAGAAGCAGGAAAATGCATTCAGCGGATGAAGATGAGAGTCGTGTACCAATTCTGGGGGAGGTGGATCGTCCAGAAGGCGGGGAGGACAACGAATTGGATGAGGAGCTGACGGGATGTGCAGCTTCACCGTGCTGCAATCCCAGTCACACGTGTCACAGATTCATTGCCCTCATCTTTATGTGTCTTCTCGGATTTGGTGAGTATTGCGCATCAATTACATTTGCATTTTGACCCTTCCTCTCCTCCCACCCATGGCGAGGCAGCAGCTAGCTTGCCATTGTCTTCCACGCCACATAGTGTGGACCTATCTCAATATGACGCACACCACCAGATAAGAGACTCACATCTGCCCCCTTTCTCTCTGTAGGCTCCTACTTTTGCTACGACAACCCCGGGGCACTGCAGGATAACTTCAAGAGTGACTTGGAAATGACAACAAGTCAATTTGTCATGCTGTACTCCATCTATTCCTGGCCAAATGTTGTTCTCTGCTTCATTGGTGGCTTCCTCCTAGACAGGGTCTTTGGCATTCGCTTCGGGACAATAATCTACATGTTTATCCTCCTTGTGGGTCAACTTATCTTCGCCATGGGTGCCGTTCTCAATCTCTTCTGGCTCATGGTTGTGGGACGTTTTGTCTTTGGCATTGGGGCGGAATCTCTGGCTGTGGCACAGAACAACTACGCCGTGCTGTGGTTCAAGGGGAAGGAGCTGAATATGGTGTTTGGGCTGCAGCTGTCATTTGCACGTCTCGGCAGCACGGTGAACTTCCTCGTGATGGAACCCGTGTACAAGTATGTTAATCAATTCTACAAGGGGCACATGTGTGCGGGGGTGGTCCTCCTCTTGGCCTCCCTCACGTGCGTCATGTCAATGATATGCGCCCTGGCTCTGGGATGGATGGATCGACGTGCACAGAGGATTCTCAAGCGCAACGACAATCCCACCGGGGAAATTGCCCAATTGTCTGATGTAAAAACCTTCCGTGTGACCTTCTGGATGGTCACGGTTATCTGTGTTGCGTACTACGTGGCAATTTTCCCCTTTATCGCCCTCGGGAAGGTCTTTTTTATGCGCAAATATGACTACACACCCGAAGATGCCAACACCGTGAATTCCATTGTGTACATTATTTCAGCAATTGCAAGCCCCCTCATGGGGCTTGTTGTGGATAAAACTGGGAAGAATGTTCTGTGGGTATTTGTCTCGATTATCGTTACAATTTTCGCCCATGGAATGCTGGCATTTACCTTCGCAAATCCCTACATTGGAATGATCGTCATGGGACTCGCTTATTCAATGCTGGCCAGCAGTCTCTGGCCTCTTGTGGCACTCATTGTGCCGGAATATCAATTGGGAACAGCGTATGGAATGTAAGTTTTATTCTATTTCTTTTTTTCTTTTACAAAATAATTAAGTTTAATTGAATGTAAATCCCTCATTTTTTTTCTTCCATTTTAGCTGCCAATCTGTTCAGAATCTCGGTCTTGCGGTGATTTCAATGCTGGCCGGCATGGTGGTGGATCACGGTGGTTTCCTAATGTTGGAGATTTTCTTCATGGGATGGCTCAGTGTTGCCCTCATTGCCACCATTGTTATCTGGCTGTATGACATCAATGGCAATGGAATTCTCAATTTAACGCCAGCACAGAGAGAGAATCATCCGGACAATCTGTAAGTACACTCAATTCTTTCTTTCTTGAGTTTACTTTTACAATTTATTGCAACACAAAAGAGTAATTTGTACAGTGATGATCGTAAAAATTATCAAAGAACTCTCAATGGAAGTCGTTGTACTTGTGAAGAATCTTCTTGTTCAGATTTTGAAGAACTTTTCATTCAAAAAGTGAAGAAAAAAGAATTTTATTGATGAATCTTACAAAGGAGGTTATTCAGGCATATATGGGTGTTGCCTTGGTTTGAGGAAATAATTATAACCCGGATTATTTTCTAAAAAATCAAAAAAGAATAAGAAATCGGTAAGAAAAACTTACCATTTTCCACTGAGATCACGTAAGAAAAAGCCAACAATTACACATAAAATGCAGAAAAATATGAAGGATCAACGCTCATTTTGTCTCTTTAAATATTTTAAATTGGATCCTCTTTATAATTTTGTTGATAACCTTAATATAATAGATAATAATAATTAAAAGATTTGAAAAATAAAGAAGAGCTACATACTATAACGGTGGCATTAGGGAGAGGGGGGGGGGGCGAACTTACTGTCAATCTATCTATCGATTCATACAAATCTTTACTTCCCGTTTGCACAATCAAACTTTCCTTTCATTACGCAAACTAAAAAGAAGCATCTTAGCGCTTCGCCCTTGCTTAACCAACGAACGTCGGTGTACAGGCGAAGATCCTTGAATGCAGCATTATGATCTCTCAGGTATTTTTGGAATTGTCGATGATTTAGCGCATTATGACCCCCTTTTAGTAGATTTATAATGGCGATAACATCCTTAAATGTGTCTTCCATCCCTAGTTCTTTCCCAGTGAGAACCATAAAACATTCTTTTCAATTTCGTGGCGAAAAACTCACAAAAGAAACACTAAAGCGAAAGTTTTGAAACATTTAAAATATTTCATTTGCTTTAATGTTTCTTTTTTGAGTTTTCCGCCATGAAACATTACCTCTAAACATTTTTTTTTTAATTTTTGGAATCTCAGAACGCCTTGTGATCTCAAAAAACTTACTTTTTCTTTCTAAGAACAAATTAATACACAAAATTTTTAAGGGGAAAAAACATCTTTTTTAATAAATTTAAATTTTTCAATTTAACTTTAATGAATTGAGATGTTTATAGCTCAAAGGTTTAGATTCAACTGACTTTATTTCATTCACGTTTCAATGTTATAAATATAATTATTACAATTTATTGAAAAAATTTAGGGGGTGAATCAAAGGGAGTCATTGTCGTGGCGATGATCAGCAAAAGAAGAGAGGGATCGGTGATCTAACGCAATTCTTATTTTGGGTCTCATCTCTGCAATTTTTCTCTTAAGAGAGAATTGAGAAGTGCCCACATTGCTCTGTAGGCTTGATTTTTCTGAATTAAAAAAAAAAACATTTTCTAATCAAGATAAAATAAAATCAAAATTGTTTCCTCCAATCAGGGAAATACCCATAATATGCCTGAATATCCTCCTTTTTTGATATTGATTTTCATTACTGCCCGTTCAATAAAACACGGGGCGTTTTCCCATCAACATTGTTTACAAAAACTCAATGACCCCGATATGCAAAATTTATTAAATTCTTATCAAAGATAAGAAACAGTGTGGGACGAAAAAAAAACATTAAAATTGCTTCAACAGACACAAAGCCTATCTTTAGAAATTATATTTATGTCAAGAGCACCTGTTTGGCCAGAAAATCCTTTTCGGACCCTAGAAATCCTTTTTGGGAATCTCATTAAAAGAACATTCTTTAAAGAAAAATGCGCAAAAAAAGGAATGCCAAGGGCACGCGGTGTTCCCAAGCGGTCCCCCATCCAAGTACTAACCGCGCCCGATGCTGCTTGACTTCGGTGATCGGACGAGAACCGGTATGTTCAGCATGGTATGGCCCTTGACGACAACCTCTTGCTCTGAAGACGGAAGACATTCTAAGAAATCTAGAACAATTCTCAATTTTCTGAGTTCAATTGTAACGAAATAGATTTAGTATAGAACATAAATTACGGGAGAAACATTAAACATTCATGCTATTTGAAGATGTTGCTCGAAACTCTCACAGGGAAAATTTGCTTTAAAAAATTAGGATTTATTAAGATTATATAGAATTAGAAAATACATAGCACGAAGAGAATTATGTAGACTTTTCTTGAAAGATTATGTTATAAAAGCCTGAATAAATATTTTTATTGAATATGTAATTAAAGATTTGTGTTTTCTTGACTTGCAATTCAAGAAAATAGAAAGATCTCCTAACTAACTTAGAATGTTACCCGCATCCAAGCATAATGCTCTCGTCAAGGGCCATACCATGCTGAACATACCGGTTCTCGTCCGATCACCGAAGTCAAGCAGCATCGGGCGCGGTTAGTACTTGGATGGGGGACCGCTTGGGAACACCGCGTGCCCTTGGCATTCAATTTTTGCATTTCTTTAAGATTTTTTCTAGGGCTCCGAAAAATCGAACTTTTCGATGCTTCGAAGTGTTGAGAAAAAATCGAAGCACTGCAAAAGAACTGCTTCGTTTTTAAAATGCTTCGATTATTCGAATAATCGAATAAGCTTCGAAGCTTCGAGTAATTTTTAGATATTCGAAGCTTCGAAGCTTTTTGAAATATTCGAAGCTTCGAAGCATTTTAGGTATTCGAAGCGGATGGACGACTCGTTTTAAAAATGCACAATTGAGCTGCGCTTATTTTTGTGAATTTGCATAACTTTAAGAACTTTTCTTATAAAATTATCCTCAAGCGCGAAGCGACTTTAATAAGAAACTAATGTCCATAAGAAATTATTTTTTTTTAATCTTTTTTTAAAGGTGTCTTCAAGCGCGAAGCGCCTTTAATAAAAAACTAATGTCCTTAAGAAATTTTTTTTTAATCTTTTTTTTAATGTGTTTTCAAGCGCGAAGCGCCTTTAATAAAAAACTAATGTCCTTAAGAAATTTTTTTTAATCTTTTTTTTTAATGTGTCTTCAAGCGCGAAGCGCCTTTAATAAAAAACTAATGTCCTTAAGAAATTTTTTTTTTAATCTTTTTTTTAATGTGTTTTCAAGCGCGAAGCGCCTTTAATAAAAAACTAATGTCCTTAAGAAATTTTTTTTTTAATCTTTTTTTTTAATGTGTTTTCAAGCGCGAAGCGCCTTTAATATAAAACCAATGTCCTAAAGCTTTTTTTTTTTAAATTTTTTTTAAGGTGTCTTCAAGCGCGAAGGGCCTTTAATAAAAAACTAATGTCCTTAAGAATTTTTTTAAGGTGTCTTCAAGCGCGAAGCGCCTTTAATAAAAACTAATGTCCTTAAGAAATTATTTTATTTTTAAAAATCTTTTTTTTAAAGGTGTCTTCAAGCGCGAAGCGCCTTTAATATAAAACCAATGTCCTAAAGATTTTTTTTTTAAATTTTTTTTAAGGTGTCTTCAAGCGCGAAGCGCCTTTAATAAAAAACTAATGTCCTTAAGAAATTTTTTTTTTAATCTTTTTTTTAATGTGTTTTCAAGCGCGAAGCGCCTTTAATATAAAACCAATGTCCTAAAGCTTTTTTTTTTTAAATTTTTTTTAAGGTGTCTTCAAGCGCGAAGGGCCTTTAATAAAAAACTAATGTCCTTAAGAATTTTTTTAAGGTGTCTTCAAGCGCGAAGCGCCTTTAATAAAAACTAATGTCCTTAAGAAATTATTTTATTTTTAAAAATCTTTTTTTTAAAGGTGTCTTCAAGCGCGAAGCGCCTTTAATAAAAAACTAATGTCCTTAAGAAATTTTTTTTAAATCTTTTTTTTAATGTGTTTTCAAGCGCGAAGCGCCTTTAATATAAAACCAATGTCCTAAAGATTTTTTTTTTAAATTTTTTTTAAGGTGTCTTCAAGCGCGAAGCGCCTTTAATAAAAAACTAATGTCCTTAAGAATTTTTTTTAAATTTTTTTAAGGTGTCTTCAAGCGCGAAGCGCCTTTAATAAAAACTAATTTTCTTTTTGAAAAAAAAGGAGTGAATGAATGATTTTAAAGATTTTTTTAATTACCAATGTTTTTTTTTTCGGAAAAAATTGTTTTCTAAACGAAGTTTTATGTTTGACTAAATTGTTTGTAGTTTTCGCGATTTAAGGACTTTCGAGCGCCATTTTGAATTTTTTAAGGGTCACAGAGAAAAAATCATTTTATATTTCTCAGGTACCTCCTACAGAAAACCGAATTTTCAGTCAAATAAAAAATTCATTGCGAGAGACAAAACACTTTTTTAAATAGCGAATGCACGTTTTTTCAGTAGAATCGGCCCAGTCGTTTTGTAGAAGTTTATTTGCCACAAACAGACATTCTTTTAGAGATTAAGTTTAGCCTATGTCTATCATTCAATAGGATTATAATGAGTTTTACAATAATGACCATTTTAGAAGTCATTATGCTACCCTCATTATTAACTCAATTCAGGTAGATATTCTGCTTGTCTTATTTTGGAAAGATAGTTAGAATAAAATATTCAAAAATCTATGCGACCATAACTAATAATATGTATGCTCCCATATTATACCTTCAAGTGCAATTTGCTCACACGTGATTGGGGGCTTAGCTAGTACTTTACAAAACGAAACGAAAACGAATAATTTCTTAAAAATTATTTTTTTTTTCTACGATGCACTATTGAAAGTAATCTTAATATACAATCTGAAAGGTTTGTTTGTGGCACTTGAACTCCTCCTAAACCGATGGGCCGATCTTTATTTTCCTCCCAAATTTGCGCGAAGCGCAATAAAGCTCCGTATCTTCTATATAATAAAGAAAGGTCTGTTTGTTGGTAATCGTCGTTCCTTCTTTTCTATACAAATCTACACCGTTTGACCGATCGCGTTAAAATTTGGTACAGAGGCTCCTTATAACAGGCGGTTTCAGATGGTCGTATTCATTT